>NC_063059.1:26357773-26397773 GCF_018812025.1 Megalobrama amblycephala
CTGTCCGGCAGAGTGTGGGCTTGCAGACCTGTGAGAGCCTATCAATGCCAGTCCAAACGCCGGCAAAGAAGAGAGGCTTAGCTGTAATCCGTATTGACTGCCTTGTGCTTTGTCTGCCAATTTATATCATGGATTTGTCCCACTCAATGATGTGCTTCTGTCAAGTTCTCCCACATTAATCCATAACATTATTAGTTTTCAGTACAGCCCTAATTATTCCAGCTCTGACCTAAATGGTAAAGGGATGAATGAAAAGAATTCAAACAAACAAACATTTATAGCCAAACACGATGTGGAAACAATAGGGTTAATTCTATAGATGTAATTGTCAAATCATTGGCTTTGTCTTCGCAAAGTGAGTGTGAAATGAAACATCAGACACACAGGGCCTTAGTACGCAGGGAAGAGAAGTAGGTCCTATTTAACTCCGGACGGCACTGGCAGAAGAATGTGCGGCACCCTGCTGCTAAATCTGTAGATTACAGTGAACTTCCCCCTGGCAGTTCTCTGGGAGTCTACCTGAGCCAGAACCTGAGGGGAGACAACCAGGGACCAATTTAAAGACGCGACACAGCTCCAGGGCGACTTTATCAGCCCAGTTTGTCAGGACAGGAAAGGGGGCAGTTCAGCTTAGCCCCAGCCCAGCATGAGCACCCCTGCTCAGTGTGGTAATACCACTCAGAGGCACCCTTCTGCAAGCCCATACAGCAAGTCCAAAAAACAGACATTGTGCTCTTGGTGCCCCTGTCACCCATGTAGCGTAAAGGGTTAGTTTACCTAAAATGTAAATTTTGTAATCATCTACTTACCCTCATGTTATGTAAGCTTGTTTCCACCAATGAATAAAAAATAAAAAAGGTAGGCCTATAATTGTGACTTATCTTGCAATGCTGACTTTTTTTTTCAGAATTACGTGATATAACTGCGAGTTATAAAGTCAGAATTGTGTGATGTAAACTTGCAGTTGCATATTATAAAGTAAGAACTGCAAGATATAAACTTTTTTTCCTCAGAATTGGACTATATATCTCACAATTCTGAGAAAAGAAGTCACAAGTTTATAAACTGCGAGTTTATATCTCGCAATTGCTAGAAAAAGAGTTTACATCTCGCAGTACTGACATTATAACTCACAATATATAATTCTGACTTTATTTCTCGTAATTGTGGGTTTATATCTCACCATTCCGACTATTCTCGCAATTGTTTATATCTCACAATTCTGACATAAGTCGCAATTCTGACTTTATTTCTTGCAATTGTGAGTTTATTTCTCGCAATTCTGACATAACTTGCGATTGCAAAAAATAAATAATTTAATAAATAAATATTATGTTGTTTTTTTGTACTTGATTTCTTTTTGTTGCAGTTAATTTAATAAAAGTCACAAGTTCCGACAACTTTTGATTTTGGGCTTCGAGAATATTACAATATGTTGTGAAAATATGTTTATTTATGTTTACATTTAGATGAAAAATTTAAATCTGAGTGATAAATAAATAACAATTATTATTATTATTCTGTACTATATAATATTATTATTATTATTATTATTTTTTTAGTTGATTTTTTTGTTGTTGTTGTTGTTGTTGTTTTATTAAAAGTCACAACCAACAACTTTTGAATTCAAAATATTCAACATATTGGGAAAATGTTTAATTTTAGGTTAATATTGTTCAATCTATGTGATTCTTTTGCAGATAAGTGTATACAACCGTTACCTTATTTTACACCATCGTAAGTGGACAGCAATGTAATATATTTATAGACAAAAAAACGTGCAATGGGAATATATTATGCGAATTATATAGAGACAGTCTTCTGAGAAAATTTTTATACCTGTAATTATGTCTCACACCTGTGCTGAAGTCATGATGCAGCTTGGCGCAATAGTCAGCATGCATGCAAGCTCTCTCTTTCTCTCTCTCTCTCACTCACTCACTCACTCACTCCCACATCCACATCAATTTGTTGTGCTGTGTGTTGTTTTTTCCCCCTTTTGCCCGCGTCCCCTCTCCTGGGCCAACGCTCACATCAACGGCGAGTTGATAACGCCACTGGAGGAACCCTGTTTGGAATTTAGATTAATGTGTGACTAGCAGCCAGATGGAACGATAAGAATAAAGGAAAATAAGCTAGGAGAGTACTTGAACGGGAGCAAAACAACGGGGAAAAAAAACAGAGCCACAAAACAACCCTAGTTTCTCTCTCTTTCAGTGGTTGCACCGTGGACCGAGCGAGACGGGTTTGAGGTCACAAGCGAGCACCTGAATGAGGGACTGGAGGTGTGTATTTGTGTGTGTAGGTGATCACACCCCTCACGGCTTATCAGATAACAGCACACCTTTAATGGGCCAGTGTGTAAGAGAGAGACGGCAAACAACCACTTTTGTCTTATCTGCTATTGTTAGTGAGGAAAGCTAACAGACATCCCAGCGGTTGTAGTTGTACCGCGGCCCAGTTCAGCTCCGCTTCAAAACCAGGCCCCCCTGATCCGTAATAACCTCTTCCGCCCGAACACAGCCCAAATCCCATTTCAGCATCACCGGAGGCGGATAGCCGCTTCTGGCTCTCCCACTGCCATTATCACTGAGCAGCACGCCTCCCAGGTGAGTGGCAGCGCAGGGACTAGTGGGAGGAAGACAAGACAGGAAGGAGGAGAGAAAGAGAAACAGAGGAAAAAGCAAAATGATTGGAAACTGTGCCAACATATAACAAACATACAAAGAAAGTAGAGCAATCAATTAGTAACGAGAGTGAGAGGATAACAAGATATACTGAGACAGATATGCACTTTTAGCAGGTCATTATGGACTTTTTTCACCTAAAATAAGGCTGGTGCTGGAGCCTGTGCTCGACCAGCGGATCTGCAAACCTTTATTAGAAACGGTCTACATTTTCACTGACTTGAGAGGTGAAAAATGACGCAACAGACTATATTAATGTTTGACAGTCTTTAATTTACACTTGAGTTGTCAAAAGTACCGACTTTAGTACCGCGTCGGAACTTAAATTTTAAAAATGTGACGCTTTGAGCACTGTTGAGCGGATTCGTAAACACCTCTGATTGGCCATTGTGTTCACACGCTTATCGGATATGTCTGTGATTGATCAGCACCTCAAAAACGTTGTAAATAGTCACCAATGACGCTCGTCACCGAGCACTTACACAGATACACACGGGAGCGTTTGAAAGCAGGTGTCTATCGCAGACCTGTCCTCTGACAGACGCCCGCTTTCAAATTCAAACACTTCCATGTGCTTTCAAATGCTCCCATGTGTTGATCATTGTAGCCAATCACAGACATATCCGATGAGCGCGTCAACACAATGGCCAATCAGAGGTGTTTACGAATCCGCTCAAAGCATCAAATTTTTAAATTTCAGTACCGATTAGTATCGAAGTCGGTACTTTTGACAACTCGATTTTACACTGCAAAAAATGACTTCTTAATGAGTTTGATCAATATTTAAAAAAAAAAAAAAAAATCTAAAAATCCTTAAAATTAGAGAGATTTACCTGAGAAGCAACACTAAATATGCTAGATATGCTTTTATAAATTGTATATTTAATACAAGTGAATATTCACTTGCTTTTAACTTATTTTACATAAAACACAATGTTATGGAGTGTTGCTTCTCAAGGAAATGTATGTTGTTTTTTAAGATTTTTTTTTGTTTTTAGATATTTTAACTGGAAAATAAATATTGTATTCATCATTGTATTCAAGCTATCTTTGATGTAACATTGGTCACTTAAATATATAATAAATAAAAGTCAATCAACTGACAAATAAAATATATTCACTTCAGATGTACAGAGGAGATAAAGTGGCTCTAGCAGTGAAACGAAAAATACAAATGTGTTTGTCAACTAAATGTGTGTCACATCATATCTATGAAGTCTATGAAGACACATTTACTGTATATTAAGGGAGCAATCTAGTACAATCTAGTCTTATATTTTGATGTGGTGTTGATTCAAAATTTTCTAACCTTGGCCTTGTATGTTACTGGTTCATCTCAGTCTCAAAAAGTAGTAATAATTTGTAGGACATGAAAAAACTGTAATGTACATGTGCATGTACATAAAAAGAACAACCTAATCCTACCCATAAAGTCCAACCTCCTAACTGAACAATGATTTTAAAAAACTATCAAATATGTACGCTTTCGTACAACATCATATGATTTCGCCATTTTATATGAATTGTTATAAAGGTCCAGACCCACTTTTACTTGATTGGGCATTGGTTGCTGCACCGTTTTGGTGGAATAGGGGTATTTCTGAGTTATGGGCCGCTACAGACCGGGTCTCCTCCCTCCACCTGTGTCCCAGCCCTCCCCTTTCTCTCTCCCCCAGGGCAAGAGGGTGCTGTTAGGGGCATGTGCTTGATGGGGGCGGAGGGAATGGGGGGGTTGTTGTCAGGGAGGCTGATCAGTGGGAGTCAAGGTGCAGCAGAGCAGATAGCTGAGGTCTATGCATACTAAACGGCCTGGCAAGGGGGGCCTGCTGCTCTCGGCTCGCCCTTATCACACCTCTCGGCTCACTTTATCAGATTAGAGCCCCCGGCAGTCGAGACGAGAAGAGAGAGAGAGAGAGAGAGAAAGTGGGTTTGGAGGGTGATGGGGGGGCTGGAGGAAAGTCAAAGAAAAGAAACAAGGAGAAGAAGAGACAGGGACCGAGAAAGAATGAGAAAGAGAGACACACTCTGTTCCATGTCAAGCGTGAGTACAGTTGAGATGTGTTACATGACCGGTAACACACTTCACTGCTCTCATTGTCTAGCAATCAGACATTCACCTCATGCTGTTAGTGAATTACTGTTACCAGTCAAAATGAAGGAGTCGTCATCCGTGCCACCCCATTTCCATTTTTCTTTTCCTCCCAAAATAGGGTTTGTAATTTGTCGGCTAATCGTTTACATTACTCTGTCCACAGATACCTAAACATATGGGTATATGTTTGCTAATCACAGCTTCAAAATAATCTACACAGATTAGTCTCATAACCTAATTAGGCAGCATATCAGTTCTATACTTGTGCCAAGTTCCTTCCACGTTTAGCTCACTTATTGAAAGATGTTACATCCCATTTTTGCGTATAATCTAAACTAAACCCTCGCTTTAGAGCTGCCGACTGGTACCGCCGTATGTTGTGTACGGACGCCTACAGATTCATCATGGATCATTTGATGTACTTAAAGAGATTTACATCCTTGGCTCTTCACCGACCCATTTTCATTCGTGTTTGTTTTGGTGTCAGACGGAGACTCTTGTATAATCGTTTTGCTTATGGGGTTGCAAAGGGAACAACACAATAACTGTGGATTGTTTCTCATTTATACTTGTCTCGTTTTGTGAAATGTGTGAACGCTGCCATGGATCTTGTCAGAGTATGTGTGCCTTTGTGATCTTGGCTATGTTTGCTAACAGAAGTGTATACTCGCCAGTGTCCTAGATCAGTCATGCCCTGAGGCGTGTGCCCTCTGCCACTCCATCTGCCCTTTGAGAGCAGCACAGTGCTTCATGTCACCCGGACACCCAGAGGCCACAGCAAGGCTGCACTGACTCTGAATTATATAACGTGAGGTAAAAGTACAGGTAAGCCTCCCGCTGTTTGCCAATATCATGTTGTTTCACCCATATAATGTTATTTTTGCTCATAGAAACACAAAAGTAGTCAATGTCACTGCTGTTGTTACTAACAGTAAAAAGGGGAAAAACTGCCATACTGTATATTAATATTGTCTCCTAATTTTGCAGCAGGTATATTAGGCTGCTGTCACTTTAAGACCTGACACACGATTCCATTATACTGTTACACATGCGTTTTCTTTCTCAACCGTTTACGTTCACTTAAAACATAACTGACTGTGTTTATGTGAATACTGACCAAGACCGGCATTTTGACATTATTTTGTGTGTATTTGACTGTTTAAGCGCAATAAGCAGCTAAAAAGAACTCAATATACTGAGTTGCGGCTTTATGGTTGCGCACAAAAAAATCTGTGGGAATGAATAAATCGAAATTCAAGCCCTGTGACACCAACAATAATTAGCCCACATCCAGACTTAAAAATAGCTTTTGAATATGGGTTACACATGAGCATTGAGTAGCAAGATTATCAGTGAATAACAATTCAGATTTTGGTCAGCACAACACTGCTTGAAAAATGCTTAAACCAGCCTAAATGTATTTAAGAAGATCTTCCAGGCTGGCCAAACTGGTCTTCAGATATTCTAGCTGGTCTCCCAGCCTCACCAGCTGCCCGAAACACCTCTAAAACCAGACAACTGACTAGTTTGGGAGACCAGCAAACCACTTTAGGCTGGTCTAAGCAGTTTATTTTTCAGCAGGGGAGTTTTATGGTTTACTTTTATGATACTGTTGTGGGTTTTTATGTTCTTTTGTGAGCTTGACAGTCATTGTATGACTAATAATTATAGTTATTTTAAACATCTATACCAGTGCTAACACAAAAATACAAAATAAATAAGCAAATAAATAAACAAATAACAGCACACAGAGATTAGAGTAAGTAAATAATTAAGTTCTCATATTTAGGTGAACTATTTCTTTAAAGGGTTAGTTCACCCAAAAATGAAAATTCTGTCATTTATTTCTCACCCTCATGCCGTTTCACACCCGTAAGACCTTCGTTAATCTTCAGAACACAAATTAAGACATTTTTGTTGAAATCCGATGGCTCCTTGAGGCCTCCATAGGGAGCAATGACACTTCCTCTCTCAAGATCCATAAAGGTACTAAAAACATATTTAAATCGGTTCATGTGAGTACAGTGGTTCAATATTAATATTATAATGCGATGAGAATATGTTTGGTGTGCCAAAAAAACAAAATAACGACTTATTTAGTGATGGCCGATTTCAAAACACTGCTTCAGGAAGCTTCGGAGCACAGATGAATCAGTGTATCGAATCAGCTGTTCGGAGCGCCAAAGTCACATGATTTCAGCCGTTGGCAGTTTGACACGCGATCCGAATCATGATTCGATACACTGATTCATTTATGCTCCGATGCTTCATAAAGCAGTGTTTTGAAATCGTCCATCACTAAATAAGTCGTTATTTTGGTATTTTTGGCGCTCCAAAAATATTCTTGTCGCTTTATAACATTAATATTGAACCACTGTACTCACATGAACTGATTTAAATATGTTTTTAGTACCTTTATGGATCTTGAGAGAGGAAATGTCATTGTTCCCTATGAAGGTCTAACTGAGTCATCGGATTTCAACTAAAATATCTTAATTTGTGTTCCGAAGATGAACGAAGGTCTTACGGGTGTGGAACGGAATGAGGGTAAGTAATAACTGACAGAATTTTTGGGTGAACTAACCCTTTAACGTATGTCAACAGATTTTACCTTTTGGGTGGTTTGTACTTTGTTTACTTCAACCTTGACATTTCCAATCATGAATGAGGGAGTGAAACAATCTGAATGAATCTCAGTCAAGGCGTCTGCTGGATGCAGATGTTCTACAGGGGAAGCCACCTCTCATATCCTGCATTCTGGATGATCACACTCACTCTGTTACACCTGCTGGAGCTGAATCCACCACGGTACAACACAGAGCGGCGCTGTGGGCAGCCAAGGCCACGGAGCAGGAGAGAGAAAGAGAGAGAATGCATGTTGCAAGCTCCAGGCTGCAGAAGGAGAGCAGACCCGAGGGAGCAGACCCGCGCCTGCAGCCCCATGATGATGATTGATGCAGGCAGGACACACACGCCCCAGCCGCTCAGCAAAATTAAAAGCCTATTTTGTAAAGTTGTAAAGGAGCAGAATGGCACAGGGCTAAGGCAGCCCCCCACCCCTCCTCCCTCCTCTCACCGCCAGGGTCCCGTTTAGTGTCTTTAGTATCATCTACTCCTCAGGGAGCAGGCAGAGGGACTGTTACACGCCTTTCACTCAAGCACATGAATGCGCACAAACAGACACACGCACTCAACCTCCTGTATACGCCCTCAAGACTGGAGCGTGTCTGCTTGATGAATGTTTCCATGTGTGTGCATGTGTCTCCAGCACCTCAGAGATCATAGAGATACAGCATCACATAAAAATACATAAAGTGATCATATTTTATCTGTACAATCAAATAAGCATAAATTTATCCATGATAAATAAGTTGCATTTGTTTAGACCTGATGTCACAACTCAATATTTTCTCAACACAGAAAAAATACTTTTAATGTTATTATTTTATAAAAAGATATATTAAATATGAAAATTAAGGATGATCTTTATAGGTAAAGGCCATTACTTTATATAGGTGACCGAGGCACTGCCTGTTAAATATGTTCATGTATGAAATCTGTCCTTCAGTATCACGCTTTTGTCAACAAAAGTTTCATGTTATACCACAATGTCACCCATTATGCTGAATGACAGTGGCTTTGTTATCACACGTTTTCAGTAATTTACAACATCTAAATCATGCAATTCATATTTACTTGCTGTATGAAAACTGAATATTGTCATATTAAACTATTTTATGGCATTTTAAGGTATTTCAAGACACATTATCTTTATCCTGTAGATGCAATTGTCTAATTATACCTGTAGTTAAGGTATAACTGATGGATTATTTTAGTTAATATAATATTACACACATACAATTATGGATTAAAATTGATTATGAATTATATTAGCTAATAGTTGCTTCATATTTGGGGCACTTTTGAGACTGTCCAGACTGTTGGTTTAACTTTTATACTTTGATTAAGTGTTATAACCTACTATTAATGGACTATTAATAACTTTTAATGGATGCAAATCATATTCTGAACCAGTGTCATAACTATCAAATTTAATTTTTTAGTTATCAGAGAAGAAAGAAGGATGTCTATCCTGATCATCCACCAATCCATACAAGGACTCAATGTGATGTTGAAAATACCTGATGTGATGTAATGTTGTGATATTACTTTGCGAAAGATATCCAATTTGTGATGATTTCAAGGAAGTTTTTTTTAATGTTTTTTTTAGCACAATGTTTCTGAAATGATTTGTAATAGCTTTGTTTGAAATGTTCAATGCTGATTTAATCCTACATAAATGAAATTGTACCTCTTGCGTCAGATAAACTATGCTGCGTATAAAAATCCATGTTCTTTATGTGTGTGACGTATTTTTACACAGTTTTATAACTTAAAAAATAGCTAAAAGAAAAATACTATTGCTGCTACTAATAATAGTTCATAGGATCAGTACTGTAATTGCTGAAGGACTCACATTTAATCTATATTTTTAGGCCGTAGTGATACGTGTCATTCAGGGTAACAAATTATTGTCATACAGTACAACACCAGTATTTTATATTAAAATACAATAATTTTGTTTTATTGACTTGGAGAGATGAAAACAAATCTCAAAGGATGAAGTGAAATATACTTTTACTAGATTTTAGCATTTTTTGTGTAAGTATAAGACAGGAAGTATTTGTTAAAAAAAAATAAATGAATTTTGAGTTGTACCTGTCACGCATCAAATATGTGGTATTCAAAATAAAATAATGTCATTTTTTTCTGGGTAGCTATATTTCTACAAGTCATATAACCTTGTGATTAAGTGTTTGTTAAAAATAATAATTTTATGCCCATTTTCCATAGTGTTATACTGAATGTCATTTTAGGGTACATTCATATCAGTCACAAAAAAAATTTATTATTGGCTTTATTCTTGAATATATCTAATATAAGGGCATAAGTGACACTCCAATGAACATAAAAAATTGTAATTGCTGTTTTATTTTTTGCTACTTTGAAAACCTTATACGTCTTTGACCAATATATATACATATAACAAAAATAATGACATTATATATATATATATATATATATATATATATATATATATATATATGGAGAGAGAGAGATTTAATTTTTAAATATTAATTATAACGAAATAATCATCATAGCAAGTAGTCTATAGTAAGGCCTCAATATATGGTGTTGGATTGGAGCAGGACTACCTGTTTATCGAAACAATGGAAGACTGGGCTGGTTTTAGCATCACTGACAGTCTGGTTTATCAGTGTCCTGTAGAGGTTAGTGTCTGTCTACAGTGTATTGGCAGATGAGCCCTGCTTTTAGTTCACTTGTTAATAGGCAATGAGAAAGAGCTCTCAAAGACACTTACGTGTTTGTATATCATTTGCAAATCATTTATCCACAATGTGAATTTAATTGACCCAGAGGCTCCTCAAAAGTCTGCCGCCCCTGTATGTTCCCATCTATCCCCACTTCCTCACCCAGACCTGGCAGTCTGTATCCCGCCCCCACCCCACCCCCTTAGCTGGCGAAGCCAGGGCGGGCTGTGGGAGTGACAGGCAGCCAGAGAGGGCCCAGTCGGGCCAGAGAGGCACACACTGGAGAGGTCAGGCCCATGTCAAGTGGGGTGTGGAGGCCAGCTGAGGAGCCCTGCCTGCACATTGTGCTAATTTGTGCAGCCAGTGTAGACAGGGAGGGCAGGCCAGGAGGAGAAGGAGGGGTGGGAGGGCAGCGTGGACCGGCATATGGGGCCCGGCTGAGGAGGAGACTGTAGAGGGCCATTCGGATTCACTCTAGCACACTTTCACCACTTTGTACGTAGATACCCAGACACGCACATACACGAGCACACACCCACACCCACAGTCACATCACCCACTGCTTGAGTGGGGCCGTGACAGCCACCCATCCCCTCCATCTGCAAGGCAGACCATGCCAGTGCTTCTCAACAGGAAAGCATCATCCTAACCTTTTCCAACCTTTCCACACATCCCTCGATGAACTTGGCAGTAAGCTGTGACTAACTACCAACAGTCTGTGGTAAGAGCTTTTTGCCTTGAGGGAATGTGTAAACATGAGAATGAGACTTGCCAGTGTAAACATCCTACTGATTGATGTACAGATCTACTGTGCTCAGAACTCTAAACCATTTACATATACACTCTACACAGAATTTATGCTGCCAGACAGATGAGATGTGTGTTTTTTAAACCAGTATGATGCACAAATGAATTCACATTTATTAAACTTTACAATAGGGTTACATTTGTTAACTTTAGTTAATGCATTAGGTATAATGAACTGACCATACATGGTATGGGGAACACATATTCTCTATTAACTACGACTTTTGCCTCAAACTCTTAATTTACTGCTTACTAATAGTTAGTAAGGTAATTGTTGTAGCGTTTAAGTTTAGGTGTGGGGCAGGCTTTAGGGATTTAGAATAAGGTCATGCAGAATAAAGCATTAATATGTGATTTATAAGTTCTAATAAACAGCCAATATGCAAGCTAATAAGCAACTAGTTAAAAGTGAGAATAGTTCCCCATAATATGTGTTACCAATATACATATTCAGCATATTAGAATGATTTCTGCAGGATCATGTGAAACTGAAGACTTCAGCTTCATCACAGAAATAAATTACATTTTAAAATAAATTAACTAATTTTAACTATTAACTAAAGTTGTAATAATATTTTACAATATTACTATTATTTTTATATACATTTACTATCTATATATTTTTTTTACTATATATTTTACTTTTTTTTTTTATTATTATTATTATTTTTTTACTGTTTTTGATAAAATAAATGCAGCCTTGGTGAGAATAAGAGACTTATTTCAAAAACATTAAAACATCTTACAGACCCGTAGGTTAATACTATTTTATAAATACAATATTTTTTTCATTGTCAATCCATGTTTGTTTGCAATATATTAACTTGAAATATCAAAACATTAATTTATGCATAAAATAATGTTAACAAACGCACAAAAACTATTCTTAGCTCATGATACATAATGCATTAACAAATACAAATTGGACCTGAATAATATTACAATAAGTATTTTATTTTCTTGTCATCTATTTGATTAATATAAACTGAACAAATCAACCAATTCCCTCCCACTAAACCCCACTGCCAAGTTTAAAAATTCAAATACACTACTGAAAGTCACATTAGTATGAAAAAAGTGTCCATATCCATATGGGAGTGTGTGTCGACAGCCTGTAACACCATTTGTTTGGGTTGTGGCTGTGCTCTTCCAGTCTTACGCTCCGAGCACCATGATCAGCTACACCTGCTGAGCCAGGACAGGCTCTCTCTGCGGGAGGCACTGCTCAGCGCTACCTCATGGAAAAATGGCTAATGTCCTCAGCATCCCAGTGCAAGTGAGAGATAGTGTCCTCCATTGCTGATCAGTCTAGTTCACATCAAAATCAGGTATCTACAGTGCACCCTTCTGGCCTAAGCATTCAGCCTCGTTTACAGTGGGGTCATGACCCTGGCTGAGTGATGGGAGAGTCAAATTGGAGCCAACCTAAACGGCACCCCCTCCTTTAAGCCCCATCCTTTTCCTCCCACACAGGCGGGGCAGGGGGCAACACCACTGTCACAATCAATTGCAACTGAAGGGACAAATAAAGCAGCCCTCCCCAACTGGTCTGTAATAGCAGTCGCTGCAATATCACAGACCCAATGAGCTGCCATGCAAAAATATTAGGCAGGAAGCCCGCAGAGGGGAACAAAGTATACAAATTCTACAAAAGAGATTCTGGGTGTCTGGCAGGCTGTATGCCTTGTGAGAAATATATAAAGAGCATTTGGGGAAGGTGGAGGTACTAGCACCTACTCTGAGCCATCGAAGAGGGTGTCTGTGTCTATTTTTTTTTTTTTTTTTTTGTCTTGGCTGCACCCTCTGGGTCCCAACTGGGCCTTGTGTCACAAACAGATGGGCGCCACACAAAGGACCCCCTCACCTCACCAAGCTGGTCCCCGGCATGCCTGATTAAACCCTAATACCAAAGTTAGAATTGATACAGTGACTCGGTGGTGATTCAATTAGGGCAGTGGGCATGAGTGAAGCCGTACAAAAGAGATGGGGTAGTTACAAAGTCATTTTAGTTTGATTATTATGGCATCCTGCACGTGGAAGCAGAAAATTACGGACTCATGTGTCGGAGGCTTGATATCCTCTGGGGCCGTATCAGAGCTCGCATTTGAGCTGGATATCACAGCTGACAAAATCACATTCCCTCCATAGATTTGAGCATTGTCACTTCTTAATGGTAAGGCAAAAATAGAAGCAGTATATTAAGAGAAACTCTAGGTAAAGGCAGCTAACAACAACAGATGGATATTGATATTTATTTGTGTGACAAATGAACAAAATGCAAAGCTGACTTGAAAAAATGACGCTGTTAGCTCTTGTAATGTTTTATATGATGCACACCATGTCTGAATTCCCTTCAAGCTAATTATTAAACACTAAAACTTGAAGTGAAATATATTAGAATAGCTTAAAGCATAATAAATGCACAAATCAAGCGCAATAAAAGAATATTTTCACACACAGAGCTGGACCACCTGCAAGCAAATAAGTGTTGCAAACATCTCTTGTCTGATATAAGTCTATGTGATTTAAGATTCCTGTGATGATGATAATCAATACGGCAATTGCAATTGGCAATGATGTATGCACTAACCAGAAGTGCATTAGTCAGGACAACACCACACTGTGGGTATCGACAGCAGGGAGCCAATACGACACGCGTGAGGACAGATAGACGTATTACTATACACAGAAAAACATGGAGATACAGAGATCTCAGATGCCCAGCACAGACAGTCAGCACTTTATCTACAAGTTCCTTTCAATGACAAGAGCCGAACTGCACTCCTGCAGTTTTTATACTGCAAAAACAAGAGATGCCTTCTTTGTAGCATTACATGTTTAGTATCCAGCAACTACCAGTTAAAAGTTTTGACATACTCGATTTAATTTGTTTCTCATTAAATTAAAAACCTAAATGCTTAGGCTCAAATGAAAAATAGAAATTGTGACTATAATTAATTAACAATCTTTAAACAATTAATTAATTTATAAAATTGCACAAAATAAAACAAAATATATATATGCACATATTCTTGAGGAGGTCAGGAAACACGTTGTTGGCACAACCCCCTAGTGTCCCGGCTCTTGATCTACATTTAGGGATTGTGTGTGTGTGTGTGTGTGTGTATCCATGTGGAAGAACTGGGGAAGCCTCTTATCTCGCAATGTTCCCCTTTCATTTCTCACTCACTACCTCTCTATCTTTGTCTGGTCTTGCTGATATGCTAATCGGTGTGTAAGTATATCCTGTCAAATAATTATGGAATATTAATACTATCCTCTGCATAATTTGCCCATATGCATAATCGTATTTAGCTTTTTCCTCAGAATGTGAGAACTAGAAAAGATAGTCTTACCTTGGGCAATTTAATCTGCATTGATTGAATATCAGACTCTTTTGAATGTGATAAAGTCTTATGCGGCACAGACAAACGTTTTTAGATCAGCTTTGACGGCTTGTCATGGCACTCATTGGTCAGTAATAAATAAATAAAACACTGCTCTAATACAGAATACAAAAACATGTTTCGGTTGTTTCTTTCTTGTATAAACAAATGAACTTTTTTAAAACTTCAAATATAGTGTTTGAAATAAAACATTAATCACTTATCACCATAGTTTCCATCCATACTAGGGTTCAGAACAAAATCACAAATAAATCATTTTAAATTCAGTTGTATAAAGTCAATACTTTATGAATTATGCTGCAATGGGATTTAAAAATGTTATAAAGGGCATTATTACCTAGTTCTGGCATGAAACTCTAGATGGCACAGGCTGATAGCTCTTTTACTCATTTGCATCAGCAGCCAATAAGCTGCAGCTCAAAATTCAAACAAATACCGGTAGTGTTGCTTTCAGAAACCCTCCTCCTTCCCCAGCTCCACCTGTATAGATCTGCTATGGGGTTAATTCATGTATGTTACAGCAGAGGTATCTCTTACATGCTCACAGCAATGTCTGTGAATTGGCAGTAGCAAGTCTCGGTACTTGCTCTGCAGCAGCGTAGCAGATCTATTCTGCCAAGACCAAATACATTAACAATGCCATATCCTATTACTTCTATCCATTACCTCTATTTCCAAACCGATCTTCTGACACTTGTCATGACAGAACTATATTGGCAACTTATTATAACAGTGAATGTAAAACCATGAAAATGAACCAGAGGATGACCAAATGAATGTAGATTTTCCTATTCAACCTTTGGTGTTGGTGTTACAACTAAAAATATAAAGGATCGCTAACACTTCAAAGATGGAGAAGGATCCATTTTGATGCTTAATTTAAAAGTGAATAGGGATGCAGTGCAAAAAAGAAACAGTTTTACATACTTGATGAACTAAGGATGCTTAGCAACCCTGCAAAACCGAGCCTGTTTATATTGCAGAAAGGAGTTTATAGATGTGGACATTATGCAGAAAGAGAAAGGACAGACCTGCAGGTCACGTTAGGACGAGCCACTCAAGGAAATGACAAGTGTGGAAGATAATGGTGTGAGCGGCTCACCAAATAGGCATTCATCTTTGTTGCTTTTGTAAGGCAGGGCAAGCCAAGGTCAGCAGCTGAGTGAAGCATCTTTGTGAGTAGGCGGACTCACAGAACAGAGGACTGGACAGGAGGCCACGTGTCTCTGGCAGGATTAACAATGGTCATTTCACAGAGGAACAGCCCTTTCTCTCTTCCGTTTGTTTCGAACCCCCCAAAACACCCTCTAGCCACTTAGGGCCTGCCCTCTCCTTGACATTTGACCCCTGGCAGCTCACAGGTGCTGGCCCCACACATACGTTCGGCACACACATATTCAGGTCTCTTCCGTGGTGACACGAGAAAGAATGAGGTGCAAAAACATTCCACCGGTGCCCCAAACACCCTCAAGTCTCTACCCATGACCTACCTCGTTCACCTTCTCGAAGGCTGGGAGAAAAATGAGAGCAGCTCATGTTAGGAAACACTTTCAATTTGTCTCTGGGTAATATGCGAGGTATTGCATTAAAGACAAATAGCATCCCCCTCTGTTTCCTTTATCACTGTCAAGGCAATTAATAGGCCAAGGACCCTTTTACTGGGTTAGCAGACAGAGGGCAAGACAAGAATCTCTCATACAGGAGGCAAGACGTCCGACAGTATCCCATCATTACCACTATCAGAATCCATACAGGTTAGCACATTCATTTTTAAGGTAATAATATATCTGTCAGCTAGTGTTTTAATGTACAGATGGTCAGTTATGAGTTCATACTGTACTAAATGAGAGTTATAAGCAGGTCAAGACAGCATCTGTGAACGCTTTTCACATTTTTAAGCTGCTGAAATAGCATTTAAACAGATCAGAAAATGTTAAACAGATCATTAGTAGCTAAAAGCATAATCAATCTGTGTTCATTTATTAAAAGTTTAATAAATGAACAGTGAGCATGAAACCAATTCTGGAGATATCTGTGGAGCTTTCTGCAGATTTCAGTTTCCATTATAAGTGGTACTTTTTCAAATTGATACTCAATATGTGTCCCTTGAAGGTCATCTCACACCTTGTTTTCAGACTCGCTTTAACTGTAGTGTCATAGTGGACACAATGAAAACGTGTTTAAAAAGGTATCATGCCACTTTAACATTGTGTTTCACCCCTATCTAGGGATAGTGTCAGCCATGAATTGAACATCACCTATTTTTCATTAACACAGTTAGTCAAGGACACCATCTGCATTCATTTCTCTGTATCACTGTCCATGAGGTATTATTATATTATGACAACTAAACAAAAGCAGTGCTGCACTTAAAGCTGTTCGGTGCTTTGTGTGGGGGGAAAAACACAAACAGTTGCCAGGATCTTCCTACTTTTTCGCACAAATTTGATTTCGAGGAAGTGGACGTTTGCGTGTAAGTGTGTGTAACAAAACGATAAGAGAGGCAGGATCTGATACAGGATGATAAAACACTTTTGCTGATGTCGGGGTGGATTTTTGCATTTCACAGGGGAGGAATTGGATGTTATCTGTGTCAGGGGAACATTTTTCCCCCGGAGGCTGCCCTAGGGCCATAGCCGTTCCCTGCTCACCCACAGACACGAAGCTAATCTCTCTGTTCGTTACTCAATAACATGGAGCCACGATTTGTGAAAAACAAATGACATATAAGCAGTTTTAATTTCATTGTATACATAACAGACACCTAGGAAAAAAACAGATTATGCTAGTTCCTGAAAGTAATATATTTACATTTATTAATATTTACACATTTAGCATGCTTATACATATTTATTTGTGAAAAACAAATAAATGTCATATAAGAAACTTAAATTTTTATATCCAAGCTTCCATACAAATCCAAATTTATTTAACATTGAGCACATCAACAGCTGCTCAAAGCAGTTAGGATGGGGCAAAGGGCAAGTGAGGTCTGCGCCTGTGTGCGTGCTTGAGGTAGAGTGAGAGAGAGAGAGAGAGAGAGAGAGAGAGAGAGACTCGGGTCTCCTTGGCTGTGCGCCTTTCAGCTAGTCCATGCCTGATCTCCGACGGCTGCCCGGCTACTTTACATGTCTCATTTGAATATATTGATTGGGCCATCTGTAAGCCATTTATCTCTTTCAAAGAACCGTTAGAACAAGCCACCCCTCCTTCCTTCCCGCCCACCCGTGTCTCCTCTCACATTTACACACATACACGCACGAATGCTTGCACACACATATACGCACACACAAGCACGCACGTACGCCTCCCCCACCTTTAGATACACACAAATGAACACATATGTGCATCTAAACAAAGCCACTACTCATACATGCTAATGTACAGATGACAATAATAGAGACGCAATATGCAAAAAATAAATCAATATACAATAACTGACAGTGGCTTTATCAAATCAAAACTGCCATTCATCTGTCTCTCTGTGGAGTTTTCTCTGGGAACAGACTGGGTTAGGACCATGGACAGCACTGTTAATGCCTGAATCAGCAACTCAGCAACATGTAGGCCAAAGTCCCTTTAAGGCAAGTCAGTTCACAAGTCAGCCATCTTGGTTCATTCCAGGCATGTTTTCTAGTATATAAATAGTGTTGTTATTGTTAACTAAGAGTAAAATTATTAAAAATAGTTATTTGGTTATTGAAAGCTGAAATAAAATAAAACATAAATATTATATGAAAAACTTAAACTTCAAAAATATAAACAAAAGTTTAAAACAGAAATAAAATAAGTTTAAGTACATACCCCCGGTTTCACAGAAGAGGTGTAAGCTAGTAAGCTAACTGAAAGCAATTTGTACTGACATAAGATGTCAGATGTTTTTCAAAAGATGTAATATAAGTCTAAGGTGTCCCCTGAATGTGTCTGTGAAGTTTCAGCTCAAAATACCCAATAGATTTTTTTTTTTATTCATTTTTTTAACTGCCTATTTTGGGGCATCATTAAATATACTCCGATTCAGGCTGCGGCCCCTTTAAATTCTCGTGCTCCCCTCCCCCGAGCTCGCGACTGCCTTAAACAGCATAAACAAAGTTCACACAGCTAATATAACCCTCAAAATGGATCTTTACAAAGTGTTCATCATGCAGCATGTCTAATCGCACAAGTATAGTGTTTATTTGGATGTTTACATTTGATTCTGAATGAGTTATGCTCTGTGGCTAACGGCTAATGCTACACTGTTGGAGAGATTTATAAAGAATGAAGTTGTGTTTATGAATTATACAGACTGCAAGTGTTTAAAAATGAAAATAACAACGGCTCTTGTCTCCGTGAATACAGTAAGAAACGATGGTAACTTTAACCACATTTAACAGTACATTAGCAACATGCTAACGAAACATTTAGAAAGACATTTTACAAATATCACTAAGTATATCATGATATCATGGATCATGTCAGTTATTATTGCTCCATCTGCCATTTTTCGCTATTGTCCTTGCTTGCTTACCTAGTCTGATGATTCAGCTGTGCACAGATCCAGACGTTTTGCCCTTTGTCTAATGCCTTGAACATGAGCTGGCATATGCAAATATTGGGGGCGTACATAATAATGATCCCGACTGTTACGTAACAGTCGGTGTTATGTTGAGATTTGCCTGTTCTTTAGAGGTCTTTTAAACAAATCAAATTTACATAAGAAGGAGGAAACAATGGTGTTTGAGACTCACTGTATGTCATTTCCATGTACTGAACTCTTGTTATTCAACTATGCCAAGGTAAATTCAATTTTTCATTCTAAGGCACCTTTAAAATATGTCAGTGCCATGGTTTTGTCTCAAAAAGCACACCAGTGATGTTTTTTTTTTTTCCTGGGTACATTTAGAAAAGCTACTTAAGTGTTCTAATTGAACTAAGGCCTAATCCTGTCTTAGTCTTAGCCCTGTCTGTGAAACTGGGCCTAAGATTATTAAAACTAAAACTGAAATAAAAATAAATCTAAATAGATATAAATGCACATAAAATTTCTAAAATTGAAGTTAAAATGAAAACTGAAAATATGAAAATTTGAAATATTAATAAATACTATAGGTAATAAATTCAACAGGTAATAAATCTTATCTATTTGAATGGAGAAAGACTGAAATCTCTGTTTGTAAAGACTGAAATCTCTGTTTGTTTGTCAAAATTACTTTCAAAATAAGTCAAAATCAGACCACAATGATATCATATTTGTTGGTTTTTTCTTCAAAAACTTTATTTAGTTAAAGGTGCCCTAGAATCAGAATTTGAATTTAACAAGAGTTCAGTACATGGAAAAGACATACATTGAGTTTCAAACCCCATTGTTTCCTCCTTCTTATGTAAATCTCATTTGTTTGAAAGACTTCCGGAAAACACTCGGATCTCAACATAACACCGACTGTTACGTAACAGTCGGGATCATTAATATGTATGACCCCAATATTTGCATAATGCCAGCCCATTTGACGCATTAGACAAGGAAAGGCAGTATTAACGGCTGGATCTGTGCACAGACAAGGTAAGCAAGCAAGAACAACAGCGAAAAATGACAGATGGAGCGATAATAACTGACATGATCCATGATATCATGATATTTTTAGTGATATTTGTGAATTGTCTTTCTAAATGTTTCATTAGCATGTTGCTAATATACTGTTAAATGAGGTTAAAGTTACCATCATTTCTTACTGTATTCACGGAGACGAGAGTCGTTGCTATTTTCATTTTTAAACACGTGCAGTCTGTATAATGCATAAACACAACTTCATTCTTTATAAATCTCTCCAACAGTGTGTAATGTTAGCTTTAGCCACAGAGCATAGCCTCAAACTCACACAGAATCAAACGTAACCATCTAAATAAATACTTTACTCACATAATTCGAAGCATGCATACAGCATGCATGACGAACATCTTGTAAAGATCCATTTGAGGGTTATATTAGCTGTGTGAACTTTGTTTATGCGATGTATATATAGTCGAGAGCTCGTGGGGCAGAGAGAGCGCATCTCTTAAAGGGTCGGCGCGCTGAAAAAATCAGTGCATAGTTAATGATGCCCCAAAATAGACAGCTAAAAAAAGTAATAAAAAAAAATCTATGGGGTATTTTGAGCTGAAACTTCACAGACACATTCAGGGGACACCTTAGACTTATATTACATCTTGTAAAAAAACAATCTAGGGCACCTTTAAAACTATGTATAGTTAATACTACAGAAGCCTATTTCCACCCAAGGGTTAAAAAAAAAAAAAAAAAAAATGTGATCATGAGATGAAGTTAGAAATAAGAATGTTACATTGCACGATAAAAGTTGCAATACAGAGAAATAAAGTTAAATGCACCTTTGTATTTTTATTTTAGAGAGATCATATTTGTGTTTTAAAGAGATAATGGGTTCACATATAATGCACATTCTGCCTTAAACAAACAATATCAAAAAGGCAATTGGCTGTTTAAACTGAAAGGTGGGGCTTTCATTCCTGAAGTTGCTACATTGAGCCCTACACTCTTTCTGATTTAGGCACATAAATATACAGTGCTTAACATATTTATTAGACCACCACCCAATGTAAGGTTTGTACCACAGCTGCCCTAAATTATGTATTTTTTTTTCTTTTCTTTTTTTTGTAAATAGAAAGAGAAGAAAAGAAGCTAATTAATGCGTTGGTAGGGTGAAGGCAGCTGTGGTAATCTTCTCATATCACAACCATCATAGCATTAGAGTGAAGGCAAGGTTGAACCATCCCATTGTACCGAGATGCAGGGACCCATCTGCGCGCAGCTGATATTATTTAGAGATACGCAAGCTCTGTGAATAAAGCAATTGTACCACTTTGCCTGTCTGAGCTGTGTGAAAACCTCTTGTTACAGTGGACTAGACACCAGACGTCCTGTTCTGGCTTCGTCTCAGCTTCTTTTGGCCTGTCTGTGCTTCTACATCATCAGTGGAATCAGCTGATACAGCACTAACCCGATTGGCCGGATGCCATTTCCATGCCTGGTTTTGCACACACATTGAGAGGATCTGGTCTCATCAGGTGATGTTGGTGATGGCAACAATCATGGTGGTTTCTCACAGTGTCATTTGAATTTTTACGAGTCAAGCAGAGCTGACGGTGACCTTTCTGTGGTGCGTAAGTGCAGGCCCAGCAGATGGTGGAAAATTGGACGGACTGTCTGGGCCATACGGAGCATATGCAGTGAGTTTGTGGAGCCTCGCCGTAGAGCGGCAGAGCCCGGGACGTGGATGGCCGCCCGGTGAGACTGGCACAGCTTGCTGACATTGGCACGGTGCAAAGGTACAGCACGCCACCCTCCGAGCACCTCTTTCCCTTCTTATCCCTCGTTCAAACACAAACCCACTGGACCCAACGAAACGAAGAGGTACTTAACCCTGCGCTAATCACATTTAGAGAGACAATGAGAGCTTGTTCATGGCTGGGACATTAATCTAGGTTAACCTGAGAACTGGAAATCACAGTGGTTTGTAACAAACCCAGACCTGTATGGTAAGTGATAGAAATTAAACCAATAAGTGACACACTTTATCATTTTTACTTGTAAGCTGCACTGAGTTGCAGTTAAAAGCAAACACTTTTTGTAAACTTTTTTACAGTAATATAGTAAAAACAGTAATATTGTGAAATATAATTACAAATGATTGTTTTCTATTTTAAAATGTTTTAAAATGTAATTAGCCCTATTGAAATTGTTAAAATTTCCAAGGATCAGCATTCTCCCCTCAAAGTGATCATGCAGATCAAACCGTAAGTCATAGAGACTTGAAACTTTGAGGGCTGGTAGTACTTACACAATCTACGTCACCAAGGCTCGCCGCGATCGGCCTGACGGGGGTGCTACAGCGGTGAAGTATGAAATCGCTCAAGTGTCTTATATCATTGGAATCCTTGGCTCAAGACAAACAAAATGTTCGGATTTGTTGCTCTGGCAAAATTTCCAAATATTTTGGATTTTTTTTAAAAACCTACTTTTGCGAACTAGTCCTAGGTTTTTGGCCTGATCGGGATCAAACCAGTGCAGCAAGATTCTCTAGAGTCTGATTGTCAATAATTATCAAAAATTTTTTTTTTTTTGAAATTTCAATTCACGGTCTCTAAGGGCCGCCAAAACGTTCAAAGTGGGCGGAGCTACTTTTACTAAATGGCTATAACTCGTGAACAGAATGAGATATTTGCACCAAACTCAAAACATGTCTAATAGGCTCAAACTTTGGTAACATGAAAAAAAATCGGCTATTGGACACTTGGTGGGGATATAACAGGAAAATAACTTGAAAATGGCTATAACCACCCAATCGTTAGTCCGACTGACTTGAAAATTGGCATACAGTGTCTTTGTCCAAGGTGCCATAATTCTCTGTGAAGACATTGGTGTATCTAAATAAAAAAAAAAAAAAAAAAAAAAATGGCCGCCATCAGCCAATGAAGTTTGAGCACCAATTAGACAAGGTTAACTGAGGCTGATCAAAACAAACCTTGGTGAGCCTGTTTGATTCATGGCCCAAGAGGTCTGTGCGAAATTTGAAAGAAATCGGCCACCTGGTGGCAATAACATGTTTTATGCCTCTGTAATCCCGTAGTGTTTCACACATCCACTGATCCACACCATATTTATATCATTTGATAGAACTCCTCATACTGAATAACTTTGCCTCAGGAACCACTGCTGTCAATTCATTAAATATTAGCAATTATGTAAAAAACACACTTTTGCAAACTAGTCCTTGGTTTTTCGCTCAACCTCAATAAAACAACTGCAGTACAATTCTCTGGACTCTCTAGATCAGTTGTCTGCAATAGGAGGCCCGTGGGCCAAAACTGGCCCACCAGCAATAATGTCTGGCCCGCGCCCACAGCCGTAATATTTTGATAGCGGCTGGTTCTGAAATAGATCTGTCTGGAGAGGGCAGTACATGGTTGCATAGCAACCATGTACTGGAAAGGAAAGAGGCTCAGCCGCGCTTTCCATGCGTTTTTAGATGCGACATGTTAACGGCCCCTAATATTCTTAGCAAACACAGAAAACTTTGTTGCAGATAAGACACTGGCTTTGCATTCACAAAACCAGGTAGGATGAACGCATAGTTGTCTTTCTATTCTTCTTTGTATACCCTATTTTCGCTGTCAGCTTTCCTCTTTAGACTCTTTGATAGTGCCATTTTCTCTCACCAGCTAGCTTAAATGTTAACATCACTCTGCACACGACGTAATAGCATACCTCCAGCACGCAGTCAATTAAAAAAATGGAGTTTAGTACGTGAGGATGCAAAGGAATAATTCTGAGTGTAAAAGTAGGCTACGTCGAATAATTATTACAATAAGTTAGGCTCCATTGTGTAACAAGCAAATTAAAATGATACTCATTTATTATTCACAATATGGAAATAAAACATAGTTCGTTATGAGCATGACTCAAACATGCCATTAATGGGCTTATTCAAGTCCTCTATTATTTTTTGTTATTTTTATCCATTCCGCATCTCCCACATATGTGTGTTTTAGCAAGGCGGTCGATGTTGCAAGTTGGTGAATGAAGATACTTGCCAGGTTATGTGTCACTACTCTGCTTTATTAATTTATCCAGTGTAAAACCCAGACACCACCACACAAATGTGGCTTTTTGTTGATGACTGTCCTTCTACAGGATTTAACACAGAGTAACAGCTCACTACCAGTTAAAAAAGACACTGTAATAGTCTGTCACAGGCAATTGTAGTTGCATTTTTCATCAATTAACCTAATTTCTTAAATTATCCTTTGACTACGTTCTGGCCCGACATCTAGTGGTGAAAATTTTTTTTGGCCCGATGCCAAACTTAATCGCTGACCCCTGCTCTAGATCAATAATTATCAAAAAATGTTGAACTTTACTCTTTGGGTAGATATAACGGGGTCATTTAGAAAATGGCTGTGGTCAAGTGCATGCAAAAGCCTAGGCTATAACTCCAAAATGAAAACTATAATTGTTAAAAAAGCTTTAAAAACCATGCATTTCCTTAGTAAATTGCCTGTTTTGCCTGTAAATGGTCTTTTCCATCTATGATTTAAATTACAATATAATACCTTTTTACACATGTGCTTAAAAGCCTTAAAGGGATTGAACCCCGAATTGTATCTCGCAGCTATATTTTATTCTTGTGATGGTAAAGCTGAATTTTCAGCATCATTACTCCAGTCTTCAGTGTCAGAAATGATCCTTCAGAAATCATTTTAATATAATGATTTGGTGCTCAAAGAACATTTCCTATTATTATCAATGTTGAAAACGGTTGTGCTGCATAATATTTTGTGGAAACCAGATTTTTTTCATGATTCTTTGAAGTATAGAAAGATGAATTTGAAATATACATATTTTTGTAACATTATAAATGTTTTTACTGTCACTTTGATCATTTTAATGCATTCTTGCTGAATATAAAACATTTATTTCTTTAAAAAAATAATAAGTAAATCTCACTGACCCCAAACTTTTGAATGGTAGTGTATGTTTGATAAAATCTCTTAATTGCATCACAACAAATGTCTGAAAATTGTTTGGCCATTTTCTCAAAAACTAGTTTTTATGACAGCCAACATTTAAATGATTATATCTTGAGAATGGTTTGAATTAGAAACATTTTTATCAAAGATTTTTATCACAAGGTTCTCATTTCAAAATTCTCCAATTTATAATCCATTACAGTAGAAGTCAAGCAATGGCAGTTGTATTGTATACTCTAGTCTATGCTAAAGGAGGCAGCAGTGTCCCTTTCTGTTCACGGCGACCGTTTGAGTGGCACCTGCTCTGACTTTAGTGTTCATACGGCCAACTTTAGATCTGCAAGCATCTTATTGTACTGTGTCCTTCTTCCCCATCACTCTGCATCAGCTGTGTTCTGTCTTACTCCCAGATAGCATTCCTTTTTTTCTTTCTTTCCGCCTCTCCCCCCTTCAGATGTCAGCATCTGTACACAATTCCTGCGCTGCAAATCCTTCAACTGGATGGATGAACGTCCGCAGCCCATTCATCATCGCTCTTATCCCCTGCCCTCGCCGCTGTTTTTACATCATCCTGTAGTCAACTTGACAAGTGATGTCCCAGTCTCTCTTTCTCTCTTTTTTTCTTTCTTTGCCTTCTCCCCACCCTCTGTCCATATCTCTGTCCATTCCTTTCCTTTCTCCAGCCTGCACCACTGGGACCAGTGTGGCACTGTCCGCTTTAGCCGTAAAAGGCCTATAAAAAGCTAACACGGCGAAGAAAGGGTAATGATGAAATTTAACTGCTTGCCTTGGCGCACCTGGGGTCTGGCGTGGCCCGGGGCCTTAAATCGCTTCCCCCTTCGCTGCCACCGGAGGGCCCAGTGCACTGAACCAGAACTGCCCCGCCGAGGTCAATGCCACTGCAGAGAGGGAGAGTTATTTTGTTTTAAAGATGTGATATAGATTTTGTGGGATCTCATTTAAGCCTGAATAAAAGAGCTGGCCAGAGGAAGTTTGAAATACGGTGGAGGAGAGACTCTCCCTGAGAAGGACAGTAACTGTGGTGCTGTTTAACCTGTAGTGGGGCTGATGACTGCTGGAATCAGCATTGCATGCTGGTCCTTAGACTTGGCCTGTGTTTATATAAGCATTGGGGAAGGTGGTTTAAAACTGGAGCTTCCCAAGCTACTCGTAATTCACTCACTCAAAAAAAAAAAAAAAAAAAAAAAAAGTAACATTATTAGATATTTTTACTGGAGAACATTTAAAGCAGCAAATTCGGTTTTTATTTATTTATTTTTTATTTTTTTTAAATATATTTTAATGATTATATTTACAAATAAAAGTTTTGTTATCTTTTACTCACCCTCATGTTGTTCCAAACCCATTAGACTTTCTTTCATTTTTGGAACATAAATGAAGATATTTTTAACATCTCTCATAATTTTTGTTGACCCGTTGAAAATTGTTGAAAACCAAAACTTTTCAAGCTTCAAAAAGTTCATAAAGATACTATAATTGCAATCGTTTTTAATTGAGCTGAGCTGGTTTAATCCAAGTCTTCTGAAGTGACACAATTCCTTTATATGATGAAAAAAATATTTAAAAAATACCTTCATTTATGTTCTGAAGATGAATGAGCTTTGGAACGACTTGAGGGTGAGTAAATGATGACTGATGAACTTTCTTTTTTTGTGGGGTGAACTATCCCTTTAAAACTACACCGTAAAACTGCCATTCTTAACAAATATTTTTGTTTTTCAGTTAAAATATTTTAAAATACTATTTTACTGCTTTAAATACACAGCAAAAATGACCTTTTAAGCAAGTTTTAATGTGTTTTGTTGACATGCTCTCCAGTAAAATATCTAAAAAAAAATCTCTAAATCCCTAAAATAACAAAAATTTACTTGAGAAACAACAGTGCAATTTCAGCGAATGTATATTTGTATCTTTCAGATAATGTTACATTCTCTATATCTAGAGTGTATCTTTCAGAGAATGTACCTTTAATTCAAGTAGCCTATTTTGTCTTGTAACGCAACAAGTGAAAATACTCCAGTATAAAACTATGAAAACAAATCCTAATATCTTATGAATTTTTGCTTTTCAAACTCATTAAGAAGTTTATTTTAAGGTGTCCTTGTAACAGTGTAACTATACATTTAAGTATTGAGTAATTTTAATGAACAATATGTACTTACTATATAATTAGGGTTAGTTGCATGTAATTATGCATAATTTACTGTTATTATTTAAGTAAGTAGATGTAACAAGGACACTGTAAAAAGAAATAATTATTCATTTTTATGGTGTATTTAAAGCTGTGTTGCCTTATTTAAAGCAGTAGGCTACTTTTCTGTCACAAATCAAAGTCAAACTTGGTTGTACATATACTAAATACAAGTGATAAAAACATAAAACATTCAAATTTCTTTAAATGAGTAGGATACAGTCATAAAAAACAGCATTTAGCTAAATGTTAACAGCAACCACTTGATTTATATGAGCTGTCCAAATTAATTGGTTCACAAAAAAGAATGAATAAAGGACACTCTCAGAGTGCATTTGACTACTCAGCTTGGCTAAGAAGCTGTGTGTTCAAGCAATGTGACAAAAACAGCAATGTAGCTTGTTACCTTAAAAGTGACGCGGTTATACTACCATCACACTACTAAAAATTTAATTTAAGTTACTAGTGTCCACTCTCACATGGCTATATCTGTCCATCTCGGCTTGCCTGGTGCTGTCAGGGTGTCAGGGCATGACTATTTTCAGTTCAGTGACTGACTGGCCCATGCTCAGAGCTCAGTCAACATCCCTGAGTTGAGATCCTGGCAAGCTATTGTTCAGGGCTCCGCCTTCCACCTGTCCCTGGCTACGGCACAGGCCCTTCTCTCTCTTTTAGCTCAGAGCCTCCTGGCCTGCCGGCGTGGAAAATCACCCTTTGATGGGCCGGCAGGGCTGGCAAAGGAGGCAGCCATACCGCAGAGATATACATATAGAGAAAGAGAGAGAGAGAGAGAGAGAGAGAGAGAGGCTGCATTGTCTCCTGCTTATGGAATGCAGTAATCCTGGTAAACAGCTATTGTCATCCCCCATTAAATTTTACTGTTAATAAGTTATTTTAGGGTGTTTAAGTTGTTCTTGCATTGTAATAATGCATGACTATTTTAGTAGTATAATCTGTAGCTAGTTTGCATTAAATGTAATATAAATTCAAGTCTGGGCTTGAAGGCCTAAATTGTTCTTTATTTTGCAGACATGGTAACATAAAAATGAGTCTAAGAGTCAATTTATAAAACAGCTGGTCCTGGATGCTGTTTGATGAAAACAGCATTCTAGTTAAAAATATAAAAGATGAAATTACTAGAAACTATATATATATATATATATATATATATATATATATATATATATATAGTAGTCAACATTTGAAGTGGATCAAAACCTTTCATCAAAGTTGTCCTAAAACCTTCTTAGGACAGCTTAGTTCTTAGGACAACTTTGGTGAACTTTTTTTGATCCACTTCAAATGTTGACTCCTGTAGTTTGTTTATATAAAATTGTTAATGTCAAGTTCTATTATTTCAAGTAGTGAATTTTTTTTTTTCGTTCAAGTTTTAGTCTTAGTTAACGATAAAAACCCTGAGATAATTCATATATTTCAAACAAAATGTTGTCTTTATAATATATTGTGGTCCTTTTAGGAAGAAAAACACCAAAAGATATAATAATATTCTTAATTTGCTTAATGAAATAATCTTTAAATAAAAAATAAAAAAATGTCCTAAATATTTTTATTATGTGGTAATCTTTACCTGAAGCAATAAGGCTACACGAAGACTACACAACACACCATTTAAAAAAACACAGTAAACTAGACCACCCATCAGAGCTACGCGTGTGGGGTTGCCCACGACAAGCCTATTTACTGCTCTTGGAAATGACTTATTACTAAAAGGATTATCATGACACACATACAAACACAAACATGGTAATCCTCATTAAAACTTGGAAAGCACCACCAATGCAATCATACTGATGCCCCTGTAGGATGGGCTATGAGTACAGCAGCCAAATCACAACAGTCCCCATCAGCCAGGAGACATCAGACCCCTCTCATCCACAGAGGTGCTGACTGTATAAATGGGATAGTGAGGAATAGAAAGAGTGGGAGACTGAAGGAGGGCAGAAGAGAGATAAAAACGAAGCAGGTGCTGGAGGTCCAGAAATGAGAAGTGCACGACAGAGAGGAAGAAAAAGAGAAAGAGAAACAGAGGAGGAGACGGAGAAACGCAGCCAACGTGGTCGCGGCAGAAGGGCCCCCTGCTTTTGATCTGCCAATTCGAATGTAATAACAGATAAATAGACAGGGCTCTCTGGGATACAATGGCAAACAGCTTGGGCCTGCCAAGGGAAAGAGAGCTAATGCTCTCCCTCATGCACAGCCCCTGCGGCAGGCCTGGCTCTCTCAGCCCCACTGTCACGCTGAATGATAAAGCAGACAGATTGCTCAGAACGGCAGACACTTTGATACCCAGCAGCTCCTGAGGCGCAGCCGGAGTGCCTCTTTAGCCATTCACAAGTTAATGTGCCAATTTGTTTTCCAGCATGCCTCAAGGAGAATTTATGGCGATGGACTGAGAGCAACGAGTAAATACTAATAAAATGCTCTTTTTGCAGCAATTTGTTTAATTGGCCACAGTGGGGATGGGCTCGTTGAGCTGGAGTGAGATGACCCTGAGAAGATGGCTCTGCAGATGTTTGATGCGTCTCCCTTAACGGTGATCTAAGCACCGCCGTCTCCCCCTCTAATCGGCCACCCGCGGAAGCACTTATCACCGCTATACTCGCGTAAGTCTGCTAAACGAATAAACGTAACTGTAAATAAATAATAAAAAGAAAGTACGGAGGAGAATTTTCGACCTTGAGGAGGACATAACAGAGGGATGCTTAGACTTGTGTTCGGCGTCCTCCGATTAGCGACGGAGCAAGAGATTTGGTGTGCAAGTTTCTCTTAAAGCTAGCCAGATACTAATTAAAGGCTTCTTTGTTCTGCATATTATCTCTAGTTGCACTGTAAATTAGGCATGCAGATTGCAAAAATCAACTAATATTGAATAAATCTACTACACCTAGCTTGAGGGAGTCTGTCATTTACATAAAAGAATTAAGTATTAGTCCTCCATTCAATCTTGTTCCCCAGATTTAAATAAGCTGCTATGATCATAATTTTAATGTTACTCCTTCACACTATACTGCTGTTCAAAAGTTGGAGATCGTAAATATGTTTTTAAAAGAAGTCTCTTTTGCTCACCAAGGCTGCATTATTTGATTTAAAAAAAATGTTTTCAACATTGATAATAATAATAAATGTTTCTTGAGCAGCATATCAGCATGTTAGGATGATTTCTGACAGTGTGACAGAAAACTGCAGTAATGATGCTGAAAATTCAGCTTTGCCAACACAGGAATGAATTACATTTTAAAATATATTCAAATAGAAAACAGTTATTTTATTGATGATATATATATATATATATATATATATATATATATATAAATATATAAAATCACTTTAATAATTTATAGTAATTTTTATTCAATTTTTATTCAAATAGAAAACAGTTATTTTATTGATGATATATATATATATATATATATATAAAATCACTTTAATAATTTATAGTAATTTTTATTTATATAAATATTTTTTTTTAAAATGTGTAAAAGAAAAAAAAGTGTTTTTACATTGTTAGAAATCATTTCTATTTCAGATAAAAGCTGTTCTTTTGAACTTTCTATTCTGAAAAATAGTTTTCACCACTGATAATAATAAGAAATGTTTCTTGAGCACTAAATCAACATGTTAGAATGATTTCTGAATGATCATGTGACACTTATTCAGTTACTCAACTTCAAAATACTTTAACATAGAAAGCAGCTATTTTAAATTGCAATGGTATTTCACAATATTACTGTATTTGTGTAATACAATACTCTCTGAGCATAAGTAAATTCTTTCAAAAACATAATAAATAAACTTACCGACACCAATCTTTTGACTTATTCTGCTTATACTACAGTTACCACACCTCAAGACACTGTTCTGATGTTGTATTTCAAGACATTTGTCAGGTTTTTGTCCTTAAAACACTCTTGTGTGTGGGATTAATTTCTTACGAATCTCATCCCAAGCCTCCGCTGCTAATTCCAAAACATCATTTCAGAACTAGTAACGGAGGCTTGAGCCTTGATAGCAGAATAATACAGTTAATACAGTTATTGTTTTCATCCTATTGTTTACTATATTTATTTGTTTGGTTGTGTCATTGTGGGTTTTGTTGCGGTTTTGCGGTTGTAGGTTGTAGGACCTATTGAAATAACTGAAATCATTTGGCGAAGTGATATTGAACTGCAATGTGGTCACGACCTGCTAGAACTACTTTAGCCGTGCGTTTCCCTGAAAATAACTGCACACCTTAGAACGTTGGTCAACCAATCAGATTCGAGCATTCAACATCCCCGTAGTATGTGTGTGTGTGTGTGTGTGTGTGTGTGTGTGTGTGTGTGTGTGTATATATATATATATATATATATATATATATATATATATATATATATATATATATATATATATATATATATATATATATATATATACATACAGTCAAACCAAAAATGATTCAGACATTTTTTATATATTTTTACTAGTGCGTGCAGGACTATAGTTCATTTATGTAAGTGAGGATAGAAAAATAAAGTAAACTGTGACATATTATACCCAAAAATTCTTCAGTGGACTACCAGTAAAATTGATACAAATTTGGGACCACTTTGACCTGACCATGTTTTGCTTAAGTGTTATCTGACATAATTAAGATTAATTTTTTCTGACACAGTTTAACTCTGAGATCTTGTCATATTTTATTTTTTAAACTATAGTGAAACTGTAATAATGAATGAAATGTTCAAGGTGTCTGAATAAATTTTGGTTTGACTGTATAGCACCAAATATTGAAAAAAACAAACAAAAAAACTCCCTAATTTTACAGTTTTTTTTACAGTTTACCCTAACCCAAATCAATCTACACAAACAATCAGAATCACTGAGTTCAAAATAAAGCCGAAGCACACAGGACCAGCACTGCCAAACCGTGGTCTAAAAAGTGCAGAGGCCTGTGGCGCTGTGGAGAGAGGTGTGTGGGCTCTGATGTCAGCGCGGGCCCTGAGCCTGAGTGTGAGAGGTGTTAATGGGCCCACGCAGGGCCACAGCTGAGCACTGTGCTCAGTCTCGGCTGGTGCGCTCAAGGTCGAGGATTATGCCACGTCCTGTGACCAAACAGATGCTTCTGACAAAACACATCACACCAATAGAGACTCCTCCCCTCCTGCTGTGGGGCCTCATTCAGAGCCAAGATGGAGGAGAGCAGCCACTCTTTTCAGCGTCTCCCACCTATATCCACACAAAACACATATGCACCCCAATCAATACGGCACACTGATAAAGGCGGGAGAGCAGCCGCCTCGGGCAAGCAACATGAGCCTCAGGGCAGCCATGGGCTATTCTTCACACACACAAACTGATGAAACACTCTCGGCACCTGTGTAACACCACAAAATACTGAAGCTCTGAAGTGACTTTAAAGCTTAAAATGACACATATACAAACAGGAACAGTTTTGGTACAAAAAGGATAGTTCACTCAAAAATGAAACTTCTGTCATTGGAGTCCAGCGTTTGGTCAGGACCCCTTTGCGTCACTTTTTAATGCACAGGGTACTCCATTGCTTTCAATGCGAAACCTTTGGCATCATTCACAGACACATTTTTCCATTCCATTCCATTTTCCATTCTCATTTTAATCAGCCAGCATAATTTTTGTAACGACTGAGACAAATCAGACACAATTATTTGTCATATTGATCAAATAATCTTTAAACTCTGTCCCCATCCCCCGAGAAGACTAGTCTGGGCAAGGGCCTCTTGGACATGATCAGATAAGACTTTTATGATCCGAAACTATGCAGCTATGCAGAACTCTGCATCCAAAAGTCATTTTGAGTCAGGTCCATAGAAAAGGCACACAAAGCCTGAAAACAGACTTTCCTGCATTAATTTATATATGAATCTATAAATGAACATGCATCCCATGACATTATTATAACTGTCTTGCAAACTGTTGTATGTATGATATCTGTTTTATTTTATTTATATCTGCATATTTTATGATAAGAACCAATGGTTAACGTAAACCAACCTATACCAAGTTTGGTATCTATGAGTTTGTATTTTGAAGATTTAAATGATTGTGTATATGATATACTGATACGTGTGCAACATATCAGTATTACAAGAATCTTGAATAGTTTCTTCAAAACAACTCAGCCAGTTTAATCACGCTCTTCAGGCCAAGGCCTGTGGGCCTGCAAGGCCTGCAACCCAGCCATGTGCTCATCTATGAGAAAGAGAAAGAACTCTTTCCCCACTAAGAGTCAATTTAACAGTTTAAAGGGTTAGTTCACCCAAAAATGAAAATTCTGTCATTTATTACTCACCCTCATGCCGTTCCACACCCGTAAGACCTTCGTTAATCTTCGGAACACAAATTAAGACATTTTTGTTGAAATCCGATGGCTCCGTGAGGCCTGCATAGGGAGCAATGACGTTTCCTCTCTCAAGATCCATAAAGGTACTAAAAACATATTTAAATCGGTTCATGTGAGTACAGTGGTTCAATATTAATATTATAAAGCGACGAGAATATTTTTGGAGTGCCAAAAAAAAACAAAATAACGACTTGTTTAGTGATGGCCGATTTCAAAACACTGCTTCAGGAAGCATCGGATCATAAATGAATCAGTGTATCGAATCTGCTGTTCGGAGCGCCAAAGTCACGTGATTTCAGCCGTTGGCAGTTTGACACGTGATCTGAATCATGATTCGATACACTGATTCATTTGTACTCCGAAGCTTCCTGAAGCAGTGTTTTGAAATCGGCCATCACTCTATAAGTCGTTATTCTGTATTTTTTTGCCACACCAAAAATATTCTCGTCGCTTTATAATATTAATATTGAACCACTGTACTCACATGAACTGATTTAAATATGTTTTTAGTACCTTTATGGATCTTGATAGAGGAAGTGTCATTGCTCCCTATGGAGGCCTCACGGAGCCATCGGATTTCAACTCAAATATCTTAATTTGTGTTCTGAAGATTAACAAAGGTTTTATGGGTGTGGAACGGCATGAGGGTGAGTAATAAATGACCCTAACCCTTTAAGTCGTTTCATATTTCTTCATCCAACGCAGAAGATATTTACAACAACTTCAGACCGAATCATCAAGGATTTCTCCTCAGCCTGCAAATCCGATGCTCCTCGACCTAAAGGCATTTTGCAAGTATCTTACGTTGGAACACTAAACAGCGATTTAGTACTAATTTGTGAACCAACTGTGTTAGAAAAAGGTGCTTTATTACTGAGAAAACTGATGGTCTGTTCCAGATTGTTTTTGACTTTTTCCCATAGCTCCGTTTCCTGTCCCAATTCCGGTTCAACTCTATCATTGCTCATTTTTACCTATGTATGTGTGTGATTTGCGTGTATGTTATGTGTTTGTTAGTTTAGTTATGTGTTCGTAATTTAGTTAAATAAAACTTGTGTGCACACTCTTGCGAGTTGATCCTGATCTGCTTAATGTCCCTGATAACGATTCAACCACAGCTACGTGCAAAGAAAGCGTTATTTTTCTGTCTTGAAAAATTAATAGACGATCAATTCTTAGTGTTCGCTGGCCAAACAGTTTAATTGATTGTCATATTAATTTTATCACATTAAGTTAATTTTATTAAATGATCCAAATATTTATAATTATTTATAACTAGTTATGAATAATTATTCATATTTATTTTGAGCTAATTTGCTGCATTTTATTTACACTTATTTTATTTTTCATTTACGCTATTTAGACACGTTTTAACACGTAACTCAACCCCACCCGACCCCTAAACCTACTCATTTGTAGGTTATATAATATAAAGCACATGGTCTAACAGGCGGATATGACTACAGGCACAATTTATTCAAAAAGTACAAATATTCCATCAATATCTCCATTCGCCGTAGATCCTATGCACATGTTAAAAAATTGCCACCCGAAGAAGCGTTACATCAGCTTTGATAGCGTAATGGCATTGGCTCTCGTATGACTCGTGACTGATTGCTTCATGCTAAAGAGTCAGGTGTATCTTCTGAATGAGATGACTGTGTGAGTCCAAACAACAATGAACCCCACTGTGTTGACAAAAACAGTTGAAACATTCTTAAATATCTTATTTTGTTTTTTGCTGAAGAATGAAAGTCATACAGGTTTGAATTACATGAGGATGAATAAATGACAGAATTTTAATTTTTGGGTGAACTTCAAGAATAAGTAAAAAATCCTGCAAATTATATTTTAGATACTTTTTATCTACCGCAACTAACACTGCATTCAAAGCAAAGTGTTTCACCACTTCATGCTTCACCAGTTCGTTCATAATATTAAGGTTGCTAGCACAACGTTTCACTATTTAAGCAACAAGAAAGCACAAAGATGCTTCGTCATTTAATTACAGGACTATTTTTGTCTAATCAGTACAAGGTGACCACTAAAATAAGGCCATTTCTGTTTTATTTTTTGGGGGCTGCAACGTTCCCGCAGGGATCTGTGGTGATTCAGGCCACAGCGGAGTACGGACAGACCCAGGGGAGGTGTGCCGTGATGGGGTAGGGTGAGAGCAGATGTATAGATGTGGTATACCCAAATGACAAGCCCGTTGGACCCATGGCAAGCCGCAATTAATGACCCATGCACACATTACAGGATGAAAAATGCCCACTGTCCAAGCGGTGCGGCTCTGCTTGGCAGCTGGAATTCTTCATTACTCCAGATCTGCCATGTGCAGGAAGGGCTGGCAGACATACTGCAACAAACACACACTGCAAAAACACCTAAACCTACCATAAGACTGGACAATAACTGAGCCTTTCAGAGTTAACGTTGGTTTATTGTCATTTCCTGGTTTCACTACAGTTTACAAATATGCAGAAAAATATAATTTGAAACATATTAAATTACTTAAAAATCTAAATATTTTGGATTAATGCACTTTTCCTACACTGCCCGATTTTATAGTATAAACAAGTAAAAGAAAAGTGTCGCTTCTCTAGAACATTCATCTTGTTCATTATGGATTTTTAGATATTTTTTAATGTATAACAAAAACAAAAATTCTTACTGCAGATAGTTTTTGTTTATTATTATTATTTTTTAGGATCTATAAATAAAACATTTAGTATAATCTGATGGATTTTCTTGATTGAAACAAATATAAAATTGTATTTTGCCTGGTATGAGGTGTATATAGAGGTGTGTTTAAAGGTGTACAATTTAGCTTAGCATAAAGCTAAATGTTTACATGATAAACTACATGACTTGAAGTATTTCTGCCACACAGAACTTATTTAAACCTCTGAGCCCGGCAAACTCCTCATGACAACGGAAACAACTTAAAATACTCAATTTTTGGCCATACAGATAAGTGTACATCATTATAAACTACAAAGGGTCTACTTTTATTTGTGTACACTCACAATAGCAACAAAACCTTGTGTTTTTGAAAAACAGGAAATAAATGGTGTGTTTTCAGCTGTCTGTCTTCATGAGACACTTTCTGAAATACATCTGAATAATGAACTGAAACTCAGCAAATACTTATCACACAAACATGAAACATACGTCTAAATAAAGCTTGAAATGTCTACATTTAAACCCAGTGTAAACAAAAATGATCGTATGGGGATTCTTTTTTCACATATTGAAAGAGAATACATTACTTGTATATACTTTTATATATACACAATGCTAAAAGCTAAAGCATTACCAAAGCAAATCTAAACATTATTCTTGTAAAAATACCTGATTCTGCATCAAGAACATAGCTGTGGTATTTGGCTCTATACAGAGATACTGTGGTTATGAGCTTCGACAGCGAGTCATTTGAGTAATGTGCACTTAAATGAGTGTTTCCTGGTGGGCCGCCATCACCCAGGCCAGGTCTGTGGAGATGGACTGGCCACCGACAACAGAGATTTCACTAGTGCCAATACAAACCCTTCTGACCTAGAGAGTAAATGACCCAATCGATCGCATTACTGTGAGACCAAATCTGTGACAAATTTCTCTTCTAAATGCTCACATTTAATCATACACAATGCCTAGTTCAGATCATTATGCATCCTATAGAACATGTCACACTTTTATGTTATACAAAAGAATGTAATGTAAAATAGTTGTGCATGTGCATTATCAACCTCTTTAAAAAAAAATAAAAATAAGCACATAATCTGGAGATCTAAATTGAATACAGTGTGTAACTGCATGAAAAATCACATTAAAAGAGCTGGCTTATCTTATCAGTGCCATCTCCTATATCAGGAGATATCGCGTTATAAACAGGCACATGCTGTGCCACCACTGTTCAGGAATGTTCCTCATGAAAATCAAGGCTCTTCAGGAAGACGCCAATCACATTCCCAGCATCAACAATAAACTTTTAAAGGCCCAGCTGCTCCTGGTGTTAATTGGCATTTATAAAGCTAACAGATTTTTTTTTTTTAAGTGACCAATTATCTGATTAGAGGATACGTTAATTACCAAATTGTGAAACGTTTGATGAAAAATTGCGCAATTTGTTTAAAAATTACTGTTCGGGTCACTTACAATATGATTTAACAGGAAAAGATAATTACAAGTAAATTATCTTTCTAAGGACATGTCTTATTAAAAGTTAACTAGTGCTCGATGACAATTATTAAGACCTTAATTAAATATAGATGATTGTTTGGCAACTGAATCTATCTTAGGCATTCACAGTTTTAGCTTTGTATTCTGAGCAGTGACATTGGGGTTATGATACAAGTCTAATATAAATGCCATGGGACTTTAACTGTTTAATAATCTTGTAATATAATAAAGGGGACTGCATGGGAAAATGTACCATGTCATTTAATAAGACACTTTAGCTCCAGTAATTTACAAAGTTTGCTTCTCCTGCATTAACAATTTACTATAAGGTTTGTTAAACATTATCTAACATGAAATAACAAACAACACCTTTAATAAACAGCAGCATTCATTAACTTTGGTTAATGTCAATTTTAGCATATACTAATACATTTTTAACATTTCAAGTGGTATAAATTAACTTTATACTGCAAAAAATGACTTAATGACTGTGTGTTTGGTCCTCTACATACCCTAAAACCAACTAATTTACTGTATAACAGCACTGCATAAGATATTAAGACATTTTGTTTAGCATTTTTATTGAATTAAATTTTAATTTTAAAAAATTGAATTATTTTAATTGGAAGCTTAGCCAGCGGTTTTATGTATTATGGGCAAACATGAATTAACATAGTTTTATTTAAATTAAAATGTATTTGAAATTAAATTGTATCAAATTTATTTACATTTATCAATTATAACTAAGATTAATAAATGCTGTAAAAATAGGACCTAATGCATTTTCTAACGTTAAAGAACACTAAACATTATTGTAAAGGACATTTCTCCTCTTTAACAATCATAATGCAATATATATCCATTGAAGTTTCAAATCACTAATTACCATTCTTGCCATTCAAACTGTTTTCTCATACTTTTGCGTATGTGTGTGTGTTTTCATGTCAGTGGGTTCACACAGAGGGACACAGGTGGCTCAATCTCTACTGGGCTGAGGAGACAATTTGTCAAGACCCCTTGCCATGATTAACCTCCCTCAACATCAGAGCGAAGAAAAGTGGAAGAAGAGGAGGAAAGCAAGATGGAAGTGACAGAGAAGGAAGATGAGAAAAAGGTGAAGAGAGAGGAAGAGCGACAAGCAAGGAGAGGTAGATTTAGGGAGGGCTGAGGGGAGCGGGAGGACACGCTGTTAATGCCCCAGCGACTCTGAGCGGGTCGTCTCACACTCACATTTTATCCCTCAGAGTTCCTCATCCAGATCCTTTCCCAGGACACATCCCACAGCTCACCGCCCGGGAGAAGTGTATGAGTGCGGCTGAGGCAGCCTCCCCACTATGAAGTTCCCAGGAACAGCCCTCTTTATCAGTTGAAAACACATTCATCAAAGACCTCGTCGAGCGTCTGAACGAGTGGTTATTCGAGCGTTGCCCACCAAAGTCCTTTCACTCATTTGTTTGTTTATTTTTCCTGAGATAGGGGTCCTCCATTGATCCAGATGGACCCTCCCTACCTCGAAGAGCAATAACTAGCAATAAAGCAAGCTTCAAAATGTATACAAGCCAAGAATTGGGGGGAGGGAAGGTTCTTGGGTTGTTCAAATTCACAGAGGCTTAAAAACGGGATAAACCATGTGGCACTGGCAGTGTTTGGAGAGTTTAACAAATATCTTTGCCCCTCCGCCCTTGTCTTCCCTCCTCCCTCTTCCCAGGATGTACATGGAGAGTGAGCAGCGTGGATTAGAGTGTCAGTGCACTAGAGCAGAGATGTGGAGGGGGGGGCGGGAGGTGGAAATAGAAAGGACACTGGCCCGGGCCCCGTCAGTCCATTAAGCAGGGTGTCTAACATCCCATTTCCCTTGCACTTCCTCCCTCCTAATCCCTTTATGCGAAACTCACTCAAGAGTAAGCATGTGTGAAATTGAGGACTTTCTAATACACATTGCGTGGCCCGGCTTGGCCCCTGCGGCTAGAAGGGCATTGCTGGGGTGGCTTTATAAAACTGTGGCAAGCAGAATTATATCATAATCAACAGTGACTTCTCCCGCTATGACTTTCAATGGCACTGACATCCACACCGGGGCATATCGGCCACTGTGCATTAAGACACGGAGAGCTGAGCATAAGGGGGACGGGTCGTGCTTACTGGAGCCTGTCCTCAAACCTTTAAAACTCGCTATCTTGTGAATGATGTGTACTGACCAACTGATCAAATGAAGTCATTGTTCTTTAATCAGCATTGCTCAGAGACATCAGCCATGCATGCTGTGCCTTAGCTGGACAAGTTGGCCAACTCACCAGAATTGAAAGAATGCCTCTTAAAATTGGCTGTTTGAACATTCTGAAACAAGTTTAAAAAACATTGACGTTTGCAGGTTTGT